>NC_092002.1:12572799-12615759 GCF_044704955.1 Pristiophorus japonicus
GAGAGAGAGAGAGGCTGAATCAGAGAGAGAGAGAGAGGCTGAATCAGAGAGAGAGAGAGAGGCTGAATCAGAGAGAGAGAGAGAGGCTGAATCAGAGAGAGAGAGAGGCTGAATCAGAGAGAGAGAGAGGCTGAATCAGAGAGAGAGAGAGGCTGAATCAGAGAGAGAGAGAGGCTGAATCAGAGAGAGAGAGAGGCTGAATCAGAGAGAGAGAGAGGCTGAATCAGAGAGAGAGAGAGGCTGAATCAGAGAGAGAGAGAGGCTGAATCAGAGAGAGAGAGAGGCTGAATCAGAGAGAGAGAGAGGCTGAATCAGAGAGAGAGAGAGGCTGAATCAGAGAGAGAGAGAGGCTGAATCAGAGAGAGAGAGAGGCTGAATCAGAGAGAGAGAGAGGCTGAATCAGAGAGAGAGAGAGGCTGAATCAGAGAGAGAGAGAGGCTGAATCAGAGAGAGAGAGAGGCTGAATCAGAGAGAGAGAGAGAGAGAGGCTGAATCAGAGAGAGAGAGAGGCTGAATCAGAGAGAGAGAGAGAGAGAGAGAGAGAGAGGCTGAATCAGAGAGAGAGGGAGAGGCTGAATCCGAGAGAGAGAGAGAGGCTGAATCAGAGAGAGAGAGAGAGAGAGAGAGGCTGAATCAGACAGAGAGAGAGAGAGAGAGAGAGAGAGAGGCTGAATCAGACAGAGAGAGAGAGAGAGAGAGAGAGAGAGGCTGAATCAGAGAGAGAGAGAGAGAGAGAGAGAGGCTGAATGAGAGAGAGAGAGGCTGAATCAGAGAGAGAGAGAGAGAGGCTGAATCAGAGAGAGGCTGAATCAGAGAGAGAGAGAGAGAGAGAGAGGCTGAATCAGAGAGAGAGAGAGAGAGAGAGAGAGGCTGAAGCAGAGAAAGAGAGAGAGAGAGAGAGAGAGGCTGAATCAGAGAGAGAGAGAGAGAGAGAGAGAGAGAGGCTGAATCAGAGAGAGAGAGAGAGGGAGAGGCTGTATCCGAGAGAGGGAGAGGGTGTAACGTCCCGTCCGAAAGACGGCACCTCCGACAATGCAGCTCTCCCTCAGCACTGCCCTGGAGCTCATTCCGGACGACTCCATCATCTATGCGCAAAATGTCCGGTTTTCGGAGTTCCGGATTTGAGACGTTGCGCCTGTATATAAATGCACGTCTTTCTGTCTTTTATCTATTAAGAAAGACTTGCATTTATATAGCGCCTTTCACGACCACCGGGCGTCTCAAAGCGCTTTACAGCCAAGGAAGTACATTTGGAGTGTCGTCACTGTTGTAATGTGGGAAAGGCAGCAGCCAATTTGTGCACAGCAAGCTCCCACAAACAGCAATGTGATAATGACCAGATCATCTGTTTTGTTTGTGATTTTGATTGAGGGATAAATATTGGCCCCAGGACACCGGGGATAACTCCCCCTGCTCTTCTTCGAAATAGCGCCATGGGATCTTTTATGTGCACCTGAGAGAGCAGACGGGGCCTCGGTTTAACGTTTTATCCGAAAGACGGCACCTCCGACAGTGCGGCGCTCCCTCAGCACTGCACTGGGAGTGTCAGCCTAGATCTTGAACCCACGACCTTCTGACTCAGAAGCGAGTGTGCTGCCCACTGAGCCACAGCTGACATGAGCCTTCTCCCACCCCTCTTCATCTCGCTTCCCCTTAAATGCGTCTATGCTCTTTCCACAACCAGAACCGGTGGTAGCAAGTTCCACGTTGCCCAGGAAAGCCAGCAGTAATGATTCTCTAGATTGACGGGCTACAGTTATGAAGAAAGACTCGATAAATTGAGACTTTTCAATGAAGTTTAAGTGAATTTAATAAAATTATGAAATGTAATAAAATTATAAAATCAATCTTTTGAGAGGTTAAATATGGCGAATTTGTAATCGAGGTGAGGGGGTGAAGCATTGGAAGAAATATTTTCACACAGAGGCTTATAAGAAAATGCAATGTTTTACCACAATTGAGGTCGACTGTCACAGTCCAGTAAGCATTTGAAAAGGAAGAATCTCACAAGATACAGGAAAAATGTCGGGAAAATGAGATTAGAGTACAGCGCAAAGGAGGCTGAAGGAAGATTTGATAGAGGTGTACAAGATGATGACAGGTTGAGATAAGGTAGTCAAAGAAAAGATGTTCCCATTAGCTGATGGTACAAGGACTCGGGGGGGCACAGATTTAAGGTTTTGGGCAAGAGATACAGGGGGTTGTGAGGAAGACCTTTTTTTACACAGTGCGCAGTAATGACCTGGAACTCGCTGACTACGAGAGTGATCGAAGCGGAGACGATTGATGATTTCAAAAGGAAATTGGATCGGCACTTGAGGGAAATATACCTGCAGGGCTACGGGGGAGCGGGGAAACGGGACTGACTGGGTTGCTCTGCAGAGAGTCGGCATGGACTCGATGGGCCGAATGGCCGCCTTCTGTGCCATAATGACTATGACTGTTCCTGAGCTAGCATAGGCATGATGGGCTGAACGATCTTCTCCTTTGCTGTTATTTCTGTAAAGGAGAGAGAAAAAAATCAGAGGGACAGAGAGAGAGAGAGAAGTGCAACAGAGATAGATTAAGGGAGCAAAAGTGACAGAGCGAGAGATGCACAGTAAACAAAAGACAGAGCGAACCAGAGAGAGAGAGAGAGAGAGAGGGAAAGACGCAGGGACAGAGAGAAAGAGAGAGAATTAATATATTTAATATTTACAGGTGTGTACCTGAAGGTAACTTTCAACTATATGAGAATGACACAGGTTGAACCTCCCTTACCTGGAACCCTCGGGACCTGGCCTGTTCTGGATAAGGGATGTTTCCAGACGAGGCGTGGTCACGTTAAATTGGACGGTACAGGTACTGAGCAAGGGGATATCGGGGCTGGCTGGCTTGGGGCTGGGAGTGCGGCAGAAACATCATTCAGGGGAGTGGGGGGGGGGGGTGCGGTGGATCGCGGGGTCAGGCCAACGATTGCGGGAGTCGGCAGCGAGGAAGGACTTCAATTTGTTCATGTCAGAGTTCTGCGCATGCGCCACCCGATGGCCGCGAATGGTTCTGGACGAGGGGTGGTTCCGGATAAGGGAGTTCTGGATAAGGGAGGTTCAAGCTGTACTTTGAATATGAGGGTGCAAAGCACCTTGGGACGCTTTACCATATTAAAGGTGCAGATATAAATGCAAGTTGTTATACAGTATATCCAATTCCCTTTTGAAAGTTAATCTTGTTTATTTTCTTCTTGAAAATCCTCATTCTTGTTTTCAAATCTCTCCATGGCCTCGTCCCTCCCTATCTCTGTAATCTCCTCCACCCCCACAACCCTCTGAGATCTCTGCGCTCCTCTAATTCTGGTCCCTTGAGCATCCCCGATTTTAATCGCTCCACCATTGCTGACCGTGCCTTCAGCTGCCAAGGTCCCAAGCTCTGGAATTCCCTCCCTAAACCCCTCCGCCTCTCTCTCCTCCTTTAAGACTACTTAAAACCTAAGTCTTTGCCCTAATATCTCCTTATGCTACTCGGTGTCGAGTTTTGTTTGATAATGCCCGTGAAGCTTTTGGACGTTTTACTGCATTAAAGGTCCTATGTAAATACAACTGTTGTGTCGGAAAATGTAGGCGGAAGAGAGACAGACAGAATGAAAGTGAGTTAGAAATCAAGAGACATTATTCGGATAATAGCACTCCCACTGCTCTTTGCCTTCACGCCCAGCAGTTTAAGGATTCGGAGTTACTCAATAGGTTGTCAGTTTGATGGTTCATTCTCGCTTGTGGTTTGCTAGGAGACGTGTTAAGGAGCATGTTCCTTTACGTGAGCCGTCATCGGTTTCTCTGTCTTGTCTCTGACCACCCGCTGCAGACACTGGAGCCTCGGCAGTACATGTACATACATAGACGCTCACACATCATGCAGAAGCTGGTTAAAACCACAAACAAGTCCCAATCTCACATCAAACCAGCCTTATCAATGTTCCAACCGCAGTTTGTACGTGGCTCATTTCACATTCCGCATTGAAGCACTGACCACACTTGATCAGCTCTGCTGGGCTGACCACATCGTTCGCATGCCAGACACGGGATTCCCAAAGCAAGCGCTCTACTCGGAACTCCTTCGCAGCAAACGAGCCAAAGGTGGGTAGAGGGAACGTTACAGGGACACCCTCAAAGCCTCCCTGATAAAGCGCAACATCCCCACCGACACCTGGGAGTCCCTGGCCAAAGACTGCCCTAAGTTAGAGGAAGTGCATCCAGGAGGGCGCTGAGCACCTCGGGTCTCATCGTTGAGAGCATGCAGAAACCAAGTGCAGGCAGTGGAAGGAGCATGCGACAAACCACCTTCCCTCAACCACTGTCTGTCCCACCTGTGACAGGGTCTGTGGCTCTCATATTGGACTGTTCAGCCCGCTCGGTTGTTCTTTATGTCAAAGATCCCCCGGCGCTATTTAAAGGGCAGCAGTGAATTCTCCTGGTGCCTTGGCCAACACTCCTCCCTCAACCTAACACCATTGCATTAACCAAAAATCCACGTACACCACTGTGGCTAGATCAGCCTGTGCAGCAACTGTGCCTGAACTTCATAGGAAGCCAAGGTGCTGTGGAATGTAACTCACGACCTGACTCCGAGGTGATTGTGGTACCTACTGAGCCACGACTGACAGCCAGCAATGACTTGAGGACAGACTCTTGGGATGACTGACTTACGACACTGAAAATGGAGACACCTATGCTAGTTGGACTTGTGTAGTTAGATAGAATGTAGTGCACATTCAGCCAGTGTTAATGTTCCACACAAGCCTCCTCCCACCCCTCTTCATCCCACCCTATCAGCATATTCTTTTATTCCTTTCTCCCTCATGTGTTTATCTAGCTTCCCCTTAAATGCATCGATACTATTCACCTCAATTACTCCCTGTGGTAGCAAGTTCCACATTCTCACCATTCTCTGGGTATAGAAGTTTCTCCTGAATTCCTGTTAGATCTCTTAATTTCCAATGAAATATGAACTCCGGTTGTAGTTTTAATGTAACTTTATTCTGGCAGCAGCAACAAGCTTCTGGCTTTAAGCCAGGCCTTTGTCCTTCTGAGACCACATGGCCAAAATGGTTGTACTTGTACCTGGTTCAATTTACAGAAAAGAACTCGCCTTCTTTGACCTTATTGGCTCAATTAATAGTCTGTTACCCTTTAATTGGCTCGCTACCCAAGGTCCTAAAATGTCAAGTTGATTGATGACTTAATGCAATGTGGTCTGTGTTTTTTTCAAAACTGCAGCCAGGCTGCAGAGCTTGAATTCTCTATCAATTCCCTAGTGGATTTATTAGTGACTATCTTATATTGATGGCCCCATGATTCTGGTCTCCCCCCACAAGTGGAAACATCTCTACGTCTACCCTGTTGAACTCTTTCATAATTTTAAAGACCTCCTATCAGGTCACACCTTAACCTTCTCTCTCCTGGAGAAAAGAGACCCAGCCTGTTCAGACTTTTCCTATTACGTATAAACCTCTCAGTTCTGGTATCGTCCTCGTAAATCTCTTTGTTTACAGTGTCAGCCGTGGCTCAGTGGGCTGCCCCCTTGTCTCTCAGTCAGAAAGTCATGGGTTCCAGTCCCACTCCAGGGACTTGAGCACAAAAATCTAGGCTGACACTCCCAGTGCAGTACTGAGGCAAGAGTTTGTAGAGGGAAATAATCGGGGCCCAGGAGAGGCGAGAGTTTGGGGCTCAGAAGAGGCGAGGGCCCAGGGGGCAGCACGGGCCCAGCTCACACTGTGCGATATGTGCGCGCACTAGGTCCGTGCAGCAGAGCTGGTCTCCAGTCGTCCTGGATAACCCTTGCCACTGGACCAAGACCTAGCTCTGTCAAGCCCGTGTGGTGGCTGGTGTGCAACGGCCACCCCACGTTAAAAAAATCCACGCACAGGCATCTTCCACCCTTCAACATGTAGTTCGGGATCTGGAATATTAGGTCCTTCATTGAAACATCTGTTTGACATGGAAGCAGGTCATCCTTGTTTCGAGGGATGATGATGATGATGAATAAAGCAATTCATCATTGCCTTTCCCAAGTGAGCGATGCAGTACTTCATTGGTTGTAAAGTGCTTTGTGATGTCCGGCGGTCGTGAAAGGCGCTATAGAAATGCAAGTCTTTCTTTCTTAAAATGCAACTTGGTAGTCGGTATTGAATCAGTGCTTACAATATTTAGTTATTTGCTGCAAGCTACAAAAGAATATAAGAATTAAGAGCAGGAGTAGGCCTTACTGGCCCTTGAGCCTGCTCTGCCATTCAATAAGGTCATAGAAAGAAAGACTTGGATTTCTATAGTGCCTTTCACGACCACCGGACGTCTTGAAGCGCTTTACAGCCAATGAAGTCCTTTTGGAGTGTAGTCACTGTTGTAATGTGGGAACGCGGCAGCCAATTTGCGCACAGCAAGCTCCCACACACAGCAATGTGATAATGACCCAGATAATCTGTGTTTTTGTTATGTTGATAAAGGGATAAATCTTGGCCAGGACACAGGGGATAACTCCCCTGCTCTTCTTCAAAATAGTCACTTGGGAGGGCAGACAGGGCCTCGTTTTAACGTCTCATCCGAAAGACGGCACCTCCAACAGCACTGCACTGAGAGTGTCAGCCTAGATTAGGTGCTCAAGTCTCTGGAGTGGGACTCGAACCCATGACCTTCTGACTCCGAGGCGAGTGTGCTACCCACTGAGACACAGCTGACGCATCATGGCTGATCTTCAACTTCAATTTCACTTTCCCACCCGATCCCCATATCCCTTGATTCCTCCAGAGACCAAAAATCACATCGATGTCCCCCTTGAATATACTCAGAGGCTGAGCAGGCACAACTCTTTGGGGTAGAGAATTCCAAAGATTCACCACCCTCTGATTGAAGAAATTCCTCCTCGTCTCAGTCCCAAATGGCCGACCCCTCATCCTGAGACTGTGACCCATAAGAACATGGCAGAAGTCGGCCATTTAGCCCCTCGAGCCTGCTCCGCCATTCAATGAGATCACGGCTGATCTGCTCCAGGCCTCAACTCCACTTCCCCGCCCACTTCCTATAATCTTTAACTCCCTTACTGTTCAACAATCTGTCTCTCTCCACCTTAAATATATTCAATGACCCAGCCTCCACAGCTCTCTGGTAGAGAATTCCAAAGATTCACCACCCTCTGAGGGAAGAAATTCCCCCTCATCTCTGTTTTAAATGGGCAACCCCTTATTCTGAAACTATGTCCCCTAGTTCTAGATTCCCCCACGAGGGGAAACATCCTCTCTGCATCTACCCTGTCAAGCCCCCTCAAAATATTAGACGTCTCCTCATCTCGGTCCTAAATGGCATGTTGGCCTTCATAGCGAGAGGATTTGAGTATAGGAGCAGGGAGGTCTTACTGCAGTTGTACAGGGCCTTGGTGAGGCCACACCTTGAATATTGTGTACAGTTTTGGTCTCCTAATCTGCGGAAGGCCATTCTTTCTATTGAGGGAGTGCAGCGAAGGTTCACCAGACTGATTCCCGGGATGGCAGGACTGACATATGAAGAAAGACTGGATCGACTAGGCTTCTAGTCACTGGAATTTAGAAGAATGAGAGGGGATCTCATAGAAACATATAAAATTCTGATGGGATTGGACAGGTTAGATGCAGGAAGAATGTTCCCAATGTTGGGGAAGTCCAGAACCAGGGGTCACAGTCTAAGGATAAGGGGTAAGCCATTTAGGATCGAGATGAGGAGAAACTTCTTCACTCAGAGAGTTGTTAACCTGTGGAATTCTGTACCACAGAAAGTTGTTGAGGCCAGTTCGTTAGATATATTCAAAAGGGAGTTAGATGTGACCCTTACGGCTAAAGGGGTATGGCGAGAAAGCAGGAAAGGGGTACTGAAGTTGCATGATCAACCATGATTATATTGAATGGTGGTACAGGCTCGAAGGGCCGAATGGCCTACTCCTGCACCTATTTTCTATGTTTCCATGACCCCTCATTATGAGACCGTGACTGCGTGATTTGCACCTAGCGTGGGTCCCGTGGCCCCACAGAGATATAATGCAGATTGAATGAGACTAACATTGGTCTTTCCCTTTAAGTGAGGGAAGGAGCCTCCAAAGAAGGCAGCGCTACACGGAACAGTGCTCAGTGCTCTGCCGATCCCACCGTTCCCGCCCCTCCCACTCCCTTTAGCGCTCTAAGAGAAGTGATAGCGCTTGATTTAATTCTCCTCTTCCCTCAAGGAGCGCTAAAGCGGAAGTTCCCGTCCGCTGCAAATCGTTTCCACCCGGTGATACTTTTGTGCTCCCGCATAAGTTATCTCCGAAACGGGGCGCTGTGCAATTTCTACGCAATCTCAGAATCGTATTTGTTTCATATATCTCTTCTTCAGTAATCCCTTGCGTCCACACTAATGTGAGTTCTCAGGTGACTGATGAGATCAATGCAGTAACATAGAAACATTGAAAATAGGTGCAGGAGCAGGCCATTCGGCTCTTCGAGCCTGCACCACCATTCAATAAGATCATGGCTGATCATGCATTTCAGTCCCCCACTCCTGCCTTCTCTCCATACCCCCTGATCCCTTTAGCCGTGAGGACCACATCTAACTCCCTTTTGAATATATCTAACAAACGGGCCCCAACAACTTTCTGTGGTAGAGAATTCCATAGGTTCACAACTCTCCTCATCTCGGTCCTAAATGGCTTACCCCTTATCCTTAGACTGTGACCCCTGGTTCTGGACTTCCCCAACATCGGGAACATTCTTCTTGCATCTAACCTGTCCAATCCCATCAGAATTTTATATGTTTCTATGCGATCCCCTCTCATTCTTCTAAATTCCATTGAATACAAGCCTAGTTGATCCAGTCTCTCCTCATATGTCAGTCCTGCATTCCCGGGAATCAGTCTGGTGAACCTTCGGTGCACTCCCTCAATAGCAAGAATGTCCTTCCTCAGATTAGGAGACCAAAACTGCACACAATACTCAAAAGACTATGCACCGACAGTCTCTGTCACAGGTGGGGCAGACGGTGGTTGGAGGGACGGGTGGGTGGGGGGGCTTGGGTTGCCGTGCGCTCCGTCTGCTCTTTGCGCTTGCTCCCGGCGAAGAGACTCGAGGTGCTCAGCGCCCTCCCGGATGCTGCTCCTCCACTTTGGCCGGTCTTGGGTCAGGGACTCCCAGGTGTCGGTGGGGATGTTGCACTTTTTTCAGGGAGGCTTTGAGGCTGTCCTTGAAGCGTTTCCTCTGCCCACCTGGGGCTCGGTTGCCGTGCTGGAGCTGCGAGCAGAGCGTTTGTTTTGGGAGTCTCGTGTCGGGCATGCGGACGACGTGGCCCGGATCGTGTGGCGGCAGTGTTGGTACTTCTCCAGTGCTTTGAGGTGCATGTCTCTGAAGCATATAGGAGGGCGGGTATCATGACTGCTGTGTAGACCATGAGCTTGGTGCCGGGTTCTGGACTCCCCAGTGCGCTGGGACTAATTGCTGCATTGTGCTCTGACCCTCGGCAGGATTGGCCATCACAGTACCAGCGACGACAGTTCGGCCTACCGATCGGTGGACGAGGTCAACTACTGGGACAAGCAGGACCACCCCATCTCCAGGCTCCGGCACTACATGGTGAACAAGGGCTGGTGGGACGAGGAGCAGGAAAAAGCATGGAGGAAGCAATCCAGAAAGCGAGTAGGTATCGCCCCGGGCAGTGGGACAGCGTTGCACTAAACCTCCTCACCAGTTCCGAGAAGGTTCGCTCAGTTGATTCCTGAGATGAAGGGGGGCTGTCTTATGAGGAAAGGTTGAGCAGGTTGGGCCGATACTCATTGGAGTTTAGAAAAATGAGAGGTGCCCTTAGTGAAATGTGTAAGATTGTGAGGGGGCTTGACAGGGTAGATGAGGAGAGGATGTTTCCCCTCGTGGAGGAATCTAGAACTAGGGGGCATAGTCTCAGAATAAGGGGTCACCCATTTAGAAAAAAAAAAAGAAACATAGAAAATAGGTGCAGGAGTAGGCTATTCGGCCCTTCGATCCTGCACCACCATTCAATAAGATCATGGCTGATCATTCCCTCAGTACCCGTTTCCTGCTTTCTCTCCATACCCTTTGTTCCCTTCAGCAGTCAGGGCCATATCTAACTCCCTCTTGAATATATCTAACGAACTGGCATCAACAACTCTCTGCGGTAGAGAATTCCACAGGTTAACAACTCTCTGCGTGAAGAAGTTTCTCCTCATCTCGGTCCTAAATGGCTTACCCCTTATGCTTAGACTGTGACCCCTGGCTCTGGACTTCCCCAACATCGGGAACATTCTTCCTGCATCTAACCTGTCCAGTCCCGTCAAAATTTTATATGTTTCTATGAGATGGTCCTCTCAGTCTTCTAAACTCCAGTGAATACAGGCCCAGTCGACCCAGTCTCTCCTCATATCTCAGTCCTGCCATCCCGCGAATCAGTCTGGTGAACCTTCGCTGCACTCCCTCAATAGCAAGAATGTCCTTCCTCAGATTAGGAGACCAAAACTGAACACACTATTCCAGGTGAGGGCTCACCAAGGTCCTTAACAACTGCATTAAGACCTCCCTGCTCCTATACTCAAATCCCCTAGCTATGAAGGCCAACATGCCATTTGCCTTCTTCACCGCCTGCTGTATCTGCATGCCAACTTTCAGTGATTGATGTGCCATGACATCCATGTCTCGTTGCACCTCCCCTTTTCCTAATCTGCCGCCATTCAGATAATATTCTGCCTTCATGTTTTTGCCACCAAAAGTGGATAACCTCACATTTATCCACATTATACTGCATCTGCCATGCATTTGTCCACTCACCTAACCTGTCCAAGTCACCCTGCAGCCTCTTAGCATCCTCCTCACAGCACCACCCAGCTTAGTGTCATCTGCAAACTTGGAGATATTACACTCAATTCCTTCATCTAAATCATTGATGTATATTGTAAATAGCTGGGGTCCCAGCACTGAGCCCTGCAGCACCCCACTAGTCACTGTCTGCCATTCTGAAAAGGACCCATTGATCCCGACTCTCTGCTTCCTTTCTGCCAACCAAGGTATTTGGTGGCAAGTTGCCAGCAGGTATTCTTTCTTCTTAATTGCCTATTCACTCAGTCGCAAGTTCACTTTAAATCTGATAATCCCAGCTGGGCCTTATCCAAACCAGCATGGTGCTGGGGGGGTCACCCACGTCACACAGCGGGCACCTGACTGATGGAAACAATCTCACACTCTCATCGCTGGGAACAATCCCAGCTTCTCCAATCTGCCCACGTAACTGAAGTCCCAAATCACCAGACTGGGTGTGTCTGACCAGATCCTTTCAGCCGATTACAAACAGTATCATCACTGTATCTCTGTCAGAGGGCTGATCGTGCACAATGAGGTGGCGAGGCTGGGATATCTGATCACAGCGAGAGAGACACAATGCACAGCGGAAATTCAAGCCCTCATTATTGGCCAGTGACTTCATCGCATGTGGGTGTGTGTGAAGGGTGGGGGGAGAGTGGGAGTGGAGGGAGAGGAAGCGAAGGGGGTGGTGGGAGTGGGGGGGGGGGGGGGAGGAGAGAGTGCACGGGAGAGAGCGGGAGCGAGGGGGAGAAAGGGAGTTCGTTGGGAGGGGTGGGAGAAGAGTGTGGTGGGGGGGGGGGGTGGTGACAGTGTGCGGGGGGGGAGAGGGAGGAGAAAGAGGAGAGTGCGTGGGGGGGGAGGAGAGAGTGCGCGGGGGGGGGGGAGAGTACGCGGGGGCGGGGGAAGGAGAGTGCGCGGGGGGGGGCGGAGAGAGTGCGCGGGGGTGGGGGAGGGAGAGAGTGCTCTGGGGGAGGGGAGAGAGAGAGTGCTCTGGGGGAGGGGAGAGAGAGAGTGCTCTGGGGGAGGGGAGAGAGAGAGTGCTCTGGGGGAGGAGAGAGAGAGTGCTCTGGGGGAGGGAAGTGAGAGTGCTCTGGGGGAGGGGAGAGAGCGTGGGGGGGGGGGGAGGAGAGAGCGTGGGGGGGGGGGGAGGAGAGAGCGTGGGGGGGGGAGGAGAGAGCATGGGGGGGGGAGGAGAGAGCGTGGGGGGGGGAGGAGAGAGCGGGGGGGGAGGAGAGAGCGGGGGGGGGGGAGGAGAGAGCGGGGGGGGGGAGGAGAGAGGGGGGGGGAGAGAGAGCGAGCGCGGGGGGGGGGGAGAGTACGCGGGGGCGGGGGAAGGAGAGTGCGCGGGGGGGGGCGGAGAGAGTGCGCGGGGGTGGGGGAGGGAGAGAGTGCTCTGGGGGAGGGGAGAGAGAGAGTGCTCTGGGGGAGGGGAGAGAGAGAGTGCTCTGGGGGAGGGGAGAGAGAGAGTGCTCTGGGGGAGGAGAGAGAGAGTGCTCTGGGGGAGGGAAGTGAGAGTGCTCTGGGGGAGGGGAGAGAGCGTGGGGGGGGGGGGAGGAGAGAGCGTGGGGGGGGGGGGAGGAGAGAGCGTGGGGGGGGGAGGAGAGAGCATGGGGGGGGGAGGAGAGAGCGTGGGGGGGGGAGGAGAGAGCGGGGGGGGAGGAGAGAGCGGGGGGGGGGAGGAGAGAGCGGGGGGGGGGAGGAGAGAGGGGGGGGGAGAGAGAGCGAGCGCGGGGGGGGAGGAGAGAGAGCGAGCGCGGGGGGGGAGGAGAGAGAGCGAGCGCGGGGGGGAGGAGAGAGAGAGAGCGCGGGGGGGAGGAGAGAGAGAGAGCGCGGGGGGGAGGAGAGAGAGAGAGAGCGGGGGGGGAGGAGAGAGAGAGAGAGCGCGGGGGGGGAGGAGAGAGAGTGTGCGCGGGGGGGGGGAGGAGAGAGAGAGTGCGCAGGGGGGGAGGAGGAAAGAGAGAGTGCGCAGGGGGGGAGGAAAGAGAGAGTGCGCGGGGGGGGAGGAAAGAGAGAGTGCGCGGGGGGGGAGGAAAGAGAGAGTGCGCGGGGGGGGAGGAAAGAGAGAGTGCGCGGGGGGGGAGGAAAGAGAGTGCGCGGGGGGGGAGGAAAGAGAGTGCGCGGGGGTGGGGGGAGGAGGAGAGAGTGCGTGGGGGTGGGGGGAGGAGGAGAGAGTGCGTGGGGGTGGGGGGAGGAGAGAGCGCGCGGGGGTGGGGGGAGGAGAGAGCGCGCGGGGGTGGGGGGAGGAGGAGAGAGTGCGTGGGGGTGGGGGGAGGAGAGAGCGCGCAGGGGTGGGGGGAGGAGGAGAGAGAGCGTGGGGGGGTCGGTGGAGAGAGCGCGTGGGGGGGTGCGGTGAGGAGAGAGCGTGGGGGGGGAGCGAGCGTGTGTGGAGGAACGGGAGAGCGCGCGGGGGGAGGGGAGAGCGCGCGGGGGGAGGGGAGAGCGCGCGGGGGGAGGGGAGAGCGCGGGGGGAGGGGAGAGGGGGAGGGGAGGGAGAGAGAGGGGTGAGGAGGAGAGACCGTGCGCGGGGTGGGGGGAGGAGAGCGCGCGCGGGTGGGGGGAGGAGAGTGGGGGGGGGGAGGAGTCGCGGGAGGGGGAGAGGAGAGAACGCGCCAGGTTGGGGAGGTGGTGGGGGAAGAGAGTGCGAGTGGGGATGGACCATGGGAGAGGGAGAGAGCGGACGCCGTGTGGGGATGGAGGACGGGAGGAGGGAGCGGATACGGTGCGGAGTTATGTCCCCTGTGCACCGTTCTCTGCACATCACCGGGAGCTGGTTAAGCAGCGGTGGCCGAGGAGCCCACGGTGCCCTTGGCCCACAGGTCGATGGGGCAGCATCAATATCCCGCCATTTTAAAAGAAAAGGAGGGGGAGGTGTTGGATGATGGCGCCAGAGCTGGAACGCGGATTGCTTAGCTGACCGACTCTGCAATCTGTTTGCCAGGTGATGGAAGCCTTTGAGGAGGCTGAGCGGGCGCTGAAGCCCAAGCTGGACCACATGTTCTCCGACGTGTACGACGAGGTCCCGGATAACCTGCAGAAGCAGCAGGAGGCGTTGCACAGGCACCTGAAGATGTACGGAGAGCATTACCCCATCGACCATTACGAGAAATAGAGGCGACACTCCGAGGGAGGCCTTGTTTCCCGCCCCATCCGCCACCCCTCGGCAGCGAGTTTCCGGTTCATCTCCTCGTCGCCTCTTGTTAAGCTGCTGTTTTCCTAAACTTAACCCGTTCATTAATCCCCGTGAATCTTCCCTCCCGCCCCTGCATTCAGTCTCTTATCCCGATGATCAGAGTGCTCTGTGATCCCTACTTTCTGGTAGCTGGGAATTGTCGGGATTTAATATCACTGAGGAATTCAGGTCTGATCCTCTCATCCTGGACGCGGGAATGTTGTCGCTGAGCGGGCAAGCCTGTCGTTTAAAATGCCCGAGCACAGTGACATCAGTTCCCCCTGATTCTCAGAAGGGGGCGAGGTGGAATGTCATAGCGATGCAGGAAACCCAAGTTATTCATCGCAATCTGATCACACAAAGGGGAGAAAAATGGAAATACAAGAGGGGTAAGAGAAGGCCAATTATTCACCCTTGGCTTAAATATTCCGTCGGTTTTGGGAGAGCAGGTTGTGCACGGAGCTTTTGGAGGGCAGTGGTCTGTTTTATTATCTTCCGTCTCGCTCTGTGGAGTTGGATTCATCTCAAGACCATAAGAAGCAGGAGCAGGCCATTCGGCCCCTCGAGCCTTCTCCACAGATCTTCAATAAGATCGTGGCTGCTCTTCAACCTCGACTCCACATTTCCCCGCTCGATCCCCTGAATCCCCACGAGTCCAGAAGTCTTCTCACTAAGATGCACTCGGGATGTGGCTGCCCCGTTATTTTATGACGTTTAGCTGGGTCAGCGGGGCAATGCTTTCTGAACACTCGACAACCTTTCGGCTCCCTCTCCTCGCGCCTCTTTTCTGCAATACCATTCTCCCGAGTTCCTCAGCAGCCGCCCGGGTCACGGAGGGTGTCGGGAGCAAGTACCGAGCTTCAGAGAGGGGACAGGAGCACGGCCCACTCCCCACCCAGTCTGTGCTGATTCGCCTCACCGCAAGCAGGACACCAGGCGGAGTGCTATCGTTGCCCTCGACACCCCCTGAACTGGGGCGGAGGTTGTGGGGAGGGGGGGGCAGCCTTTGTTTCCCCAGCCGCACCCCTTCCCCCACTTCCCCTCCCCGATCACTGGAACTAAGGCGAGGACACGACTGTGCCCAGCTCAGTCAGACCTGTTCGGTCCAGGCCCACGCTCGAAGGGGACCCAGCCAGTGTCTGCACCAAGCCATGGCTAAGATCATGTGTAACTGACCTGACAGGGGAGTAACCATGACCAGAAAGTGGTTCTCCCTGGATCAGGAAGGTGGTTCTCCTATGCTTTTTGAAAGTAGGAGGTGGGTGGGGGGGTTTGACCCATCCACCTCCATGGCACGAACCTGGTATTGCAGTACTTCCAGGAACGGTGCTTGGGCTCTAGGCCTTTTGGCTAAGAGCATTGGCGCAGAGTGATCCTTGACGGGTGCAAGGTGACCTTTGGCGTTTATGATCTGACAAAGAATTGGAAAGATTGGCAACAAATAAAATAGTTTAAAAAAGCGTGTCCAACAGGAGCCATTGGAGGGAGGGAAGGAGGGAAAAGACAATTACAGCGATTATATTAAACGCGGAGAAGGAGTGAGGGGAAAGTGCGAGAGGCACTGGCATCTGCGGGTTCACTCAACGGGAAGCGTTTTCTGGTCGTGGCTGCTGAACAAACGCGGGATTCTTGCACGGGACTGCATGCACTCAAACAGCGGGTTAATCCACACTACTGCCACCAGCCCAGGCTCTGTGTGTGTGTGTGGATGCCACTCACTGCATTGCTGCTCGAATACCACGCGATGGATTCGGTCACTAAAGATCAGATCTTGTTCCAGATCTCGGTCATTTAAGCTCAACATCGAATCTCCCTGTTCAGCAGATAGTTATTACGGGTCAGGTGCAGAGAGCGTGTTGTGCAATGCTCAAAGTTTTCGGCTATCAAAGGAAGTAAAGTCTAAATCACTGGCAGGAAGGACTCCCCAAGTGCACATTGCACCCACGCCATCTCACGCAGTGGCTGAGGTCAAGAGTACCTTGCGTCAGCGGACAAGGGCTTTAAATCTGCCTCATGGCTCTGGGTTAGGGACTGTGGCGAAGGGAGAGGGCGAATTCAGCCAGTGTTCCCAGCCCGGGTCACTGGCCATTGTCCAGCAGGGGGACATCAATCAGGCGAGGACACATCCCGACGTGCGTGTGACGCTCCCTGCGACAGAATAGCGCTCCCCGAGCTCTTGCGCGAATAGCCACTTGGGCACAGGCCTTGCCACCCTGTGGTTCTGCACCCCCAGGAAGAGTCAAGCGGCCTGGAAATTCGGGGCGGCGGAGCGAAACGTGGGGGTGGGGGCGACCAGATCGGCCGCACGTCATACGCAGCAGCTGATCTTCTGTTGCATTGCCGTCAAGCCCAGTGTGTTCAGAGAGGAGGAGGAAACATTGGAGGAAGGAGAATCCTTTTTAACGAAAATTGGGGGGTATTTTCAGGCAGTCAGACTTCCTGGAAGAGCCATTTTGGAGATTTGGTGGGGGGTTGCAGTGTGCGCTGCAGCACCCACGTGCTGGTTTGTTGATGCTTAAACTTAATGTTTATTTGCCGACAAGAGGGCGATGCCAGCACCTTGCAGGCGGCCTCATCGCTGCTCCCTGTGCAACAATCACCCCAGGAAAGCTCTCATCGCCGCCGTGGCAATGACCTAAACGCTGCCAGACCTGTGCGCAAGGTGGCAAAAGGTCACAGGGCGCCGGTGGGAGAGTGGGTCAATCTCTCGCCTGAATAATTGGAAGTCTTGCTCGGTGCCTGCGTCGAGGAGCTGTGCACCTCTGTCCGCAAACCGCCCCTTCAGAGCCGGTGGTCTCTCTCTGGCTCGCCCGGGGCTCCCGAGAAGGGGCCCCACTAGCCAGGGGTCAGGTGCTTGATCAACTGGGCGTGAGATACGAGTTAGGATTGTGGTGCAAGGCCAGTAGATGCTGCAGAGGGGAGCTTCGCCATTTGAGAGCTTCAGATCAATGAGGGTATGACATCCCAACTGTTTTTCATGCAATTCAATCCCCCTCCACAAAAGATTATTGACATCTTGTGTGTTAACTTTCGGTTCTCCGCAGGGCGCAGTCAGATCTGGCATTTCATTCCTGACGCCTCACAGTTTGCGCTGCCTCGTGTGACCGAGCTCAAAACTGGGGACAAGGAGGGGAGAGCGCAAGATGGGAAATTGGACCTGCCGAGAGGTGGGTTGGGTAAAGGGGCGGGGAACCCCAAACCACAAGCAGAACCTGGACATCCGTGGTTTCCCCAGGCCTCGCGCTAAACTCCCTAAGTGGAGGAAGTGCATCCGGGGGGGGGGGGCGCTGAGCTCCTCGAGTATGGTCGCCGAGAGCATGCAGAAATCAAGCGCAGGCAACGGAAGGAGCGTGCGGCAAACCAGGCTCCCTGCCCACCCCTTCCCTCAACGACTATCTGTCCCACCTGTGACAGGGACTGTGGTTCTCGTATTGGACTGTACAGCCACCTAAGAGCTCATGCTAAGAGTGGAAGCACGTTTTCCTCGATTCCGAGGGACTGCCTATGATGAAATTCCAGTTCTACTCTTTTCCCCCTCCCCCAACACGCCCGGTCCCACTCCCTTCCCCATCAGACACAGCAGTAGAATGAGTAACGCCCACATTAATACATCACCCTATAACGTTATCTGGGTAGCTCAGTGGGTAGCACTCTTTGATTCAGAAGGGAAGTGGTCTCAAGTCGCACTCCAGCGACGCGATCATAATAATCTAGATCCTGAGGTTGTGAAAGGTTCAATATAAATGCAGTAGATAGCACACCACACAGCAGATTACTACGTAGCGTTACGCAGGTAAACGGTGACCACCACCTAACGTAATTTAGAGGGATTAGCACAAGCTGCAGAGTGTTCAGGGCCTCGCTCAGCTGGTAGACTGAAGTAAAGGTTCAGCAGCATCACATCCGGGAGATCACATTGTGGTTGGTTGGTGTCAAGACAGTTCCCCGATATGTTGCTGACGTGCCGTGAGCTCCAGACTGTGTGTCACCCTATAACACACTGCCGTATCTTCCAAAACATGCCTCTGCCGCTCACTCCATGCTCCTGCACGCCCGGTCCCACCGCAGGCAGCGGAAGGAGACTTTGCAGATGCACGAGATGACACAGGCAAAGTCGGTCTGAGTATTCACCATAGCCTTTCTGGAAAGTATAATTCAAATAACTCTGAAAAAATTGACTTACTGTAAAGGTTTCTGATTAGAACTGCAGCTGGGGAAGTTCTATCAAATGCACTCTGTTCCCACCCCCCACTTCCTATATGCACAGTGCATGTTTAAGAAACTGTTTCCCTCTCACCCATAGGTTGGAACAGTTCAATAAGCAATTTTCCTGCACTGAACGGGGTTATTTCAACCAAAGGAGGAATGCGTGCAATGTTTATGTCAGTAAGGTGCTCGGAGCATGCTCCGTCCTGCTTTGAGTGGCGTGGATGACGGCCCAAAATTGGCCCAAACACGCCCAAAATTGGCCCAAATACGCCCAAAGATGGTTAGAACACGCCCAAAATTGGCCCGAACACACTCAAAGTTGGTTCGGATATGCCAAAGTTGGTCCGAACACGCCCAAAATTGGTTCGGATATGCCAAAATTGGCCAGAACACGCCCAAAGTTGGTTCGGATAGGCCAAAATTGGCCAGAACACGCCCAAAATTGGACCGAACACACTCCCAGTGCAATCTGATCAAAGGTCGGCTGATTTACTCAAAGTTGCGGCTGCAGCTCATCGCTCCCCCCGCCTCCTCCAGGTTGCCAACTCTGGTTGGCTAAATTCCTGGAGGTTTCATCACATGCCCTCCAAACACCCCATCCTGTCACACAGCCTCCCATCTCCACTACTTGTATAAACTGTTAAATGAAAGTTTACCATGAAAATGGGGAAATAAAGCGCGCAGTTAGATTTTTAACGCCCCTTGTGATTTTTTTTCCTCCTCCTGGGTTTTGCTCGGAGCAGTGTCCAGGAGATTCCAGGACATTTATGGAGGGTCGGCGACCCCCATTCTTACATCTGCTCCTAACTGCTGTGAACTGGTTGAGCTGCAACCTTACCCTGTCCAAGGAAGCCAGAGCTTACTCAAGTTAACAGTTAACTCGCATTGTGACAATGGAGCATTCGCACCCCCCCCCCCCACTTTACCCTTCACCCGTGTAAAGTGGGCACAGTTTGCCTGTAGTATCTGATGTCCCCTTTAACACGATGCACTCTCACAGTTAATCGAGATGGTTTTGCTCTCATTTACTCTGTTGATTTATCCAGAGACTTGGCTTCCTAATTGCTCTGCTAGGAATTTCCTGTCGATATGTAAGAGTCACTGCCTTAATTCTGGGAACCCCAACTATGTAAACAATGTGGTTTGCTGCAGATAACAGTTAGATACTAAATATATAATGGTGCCAGGTAAGAGCTACTGAGGTAGCAAGGGACTCAGGGAGCGAGGGTTTGATAATCGACTAAAATTCACGTTGGACGCTGAACTAAAAGTAGCTTGAACAAAAGCTAATTCTGTATTTATCATCATAAAAACTATTACAAAAAAGAAGTGTTAAAGCTGCGTGTATAATCTTTGGTGAATTACAAATAAAGGTTAATCAAAACGGACTGTGTGCTTTCTAAAATTAGTCTTAGGGGCTAATTGTTGGGTCTGAAGCACATTATAGGCACCGACTTAAAGGTGGTTGATAACTCATGTGGAACATGAGAACTATGCACATCCTGTCCAATAAACACCTCTCAGGGCTTGACATTGATTAACAAATCCTGGAATTTTGAGCATGTGCTGTCTAGGCACCCCCTCGTGCTGTGCTGTCTAGCAGGGAGGTCTTACTGCAGTGGTACAGGACCACACCTTGAGTTTTGATCTCCTAATCTAAGGAAGGACATTCTTGCTATTGAGGGAGTGCAGCGAAGATTCACCAGACTGATTCCCGGGATGGCAGGACTGACATATGAGGAGAGACTGGATCGACTGGGCCTGTATTCACTGGAATTTAGAAGAATGAGGGGCTCTCATTGAAACATACAATTCTGACAGGATTGGACAGGTTAGATGCAGGAAGAATGTTCCCGATGTTGGGGAAGTCCAGAACCAGGGGTCACAGTCTAAGAATAAGGGGGAAGCCATTTAGGAC
The DNA here is from genome assembly GCF_044704955.1 of Pristiophorus japonicus. Lineage (NCBI taxonomy): Eukaryota > Metazoa > Chordata > Chondrichthyes > Pristiophoridae > Pristiophorus > Pristiophorus japonicus. Next base: position 12,592,930 of record NC_092002.1, read on the forward strand.
CGAGATGAGGAGAAACTTCTTCACTCAGAGAATTGTGAACCTGTGGAATTCTCTACCACAGAAAGTTGTTGAGGCCAGTTCGTTACATATATTCAAAAGGGAGTTAGATGTGGCCCTTACAGCTAAAGGGATCAAGTGGTTATGGAGAGAAAGCAGGAATGGGGTATTAAAGTTGCATGATCAGCCGCAATCATGTTGAATGGTGGTGAAGGCTCGAAGGGCCGAATGGCCCACTCCTGCAATTATTTTCTATGTTTCTATGACACCTCCTCGTGCTGTCTAGACTCCCTCACACCCTGTGTTGTGCTCCTGCTCACAACGTTGGAAGCATGCGGGAGTCTTGAGGGAGCACTGCACGGATTCCTCAAGGATATTCTCGGATGGAATGTATGATGTATTCATGGAACACCCGAGCGACAATGACTTATTGCGACAGGATACCCGTGAGCCAATTGTTGCCGCAAACTGCCTCGATGGAAGATGTTGACAATAAAAGTTATATTTAAGATTGAAATCCCCCGTGTCGGTTTTTGTTTGCAGTCCTTGAGGTTGAAGATTTCTGCCTTTTGACCCTATCGTGCATTGCTGAACCACATGAGTCTCCTCCCATCGTTCGTCAATGCAATGGGTTCCCAATCTTCGGAAGATCTGGGCAGCCTGGCAGAGGGCCGAGAGGCTTGAACATAAGAATTAGGAGCCGGAGTAGGCCATACGGCCCCTCAAGCCTGCTCCATCATTCGACCTCAACTCCACTTTCCCGCCCGATTTCCATATCATAGAAACATAGAAAATAGGTGCAGGAGTAGGCCATTCGGCCCTTCGAGCCTGCACCGCCATTCAATATGATCCTGGCTGATCATGCAACTTCAGTACCTGCTTTCTCTCCATACCCCTTGATCCCTTTAGCCATAAGGGTGACATCTAACTCCCTTTTGAATATATCTAACGAACTGGCATCAACAACTCGATTCCCCTAGAGTCCACAAATCTATCGATCTCTGCCTTGAATGTATGCAATTATTCAGCATCCACACTTTTGGAGTGGAGAATACCAAAGATTTACAACCCTCTGAGTGAATAAATGCCTTCTCATTGCAGTCTTAAATGGCCGACCCCTTATCCTGAGACTATGACCCCTGGTTCCAGCCTCTCCAGCCCGGGGGAAACATCCTCTCAGCATCTACCCTGTCAGTCCCCCTCAGAATCATATATCTTTCAATGAGATCACCGCTCATTCTTCTAAACTCCAGCATTTACTCAATCTCTCCTCACAGGACACCTGTCCTCCCAGGAATCAATCTCGTGAACCTTCAGTGGGTAGTACACTTGCCTCGGAGTCAGAAGGTTGTGGGTTCAAGACCCACGCTTTTGAGGCGTCCGGTGGTCATGAAAGGCGCTATATAAATTCAAGTCTTTCTTTCACAGTACGCAAGGTGTAGTCTCGCCAAAGCCCTGTACAATTGTAGCACAACTACTCTTGCACTCAATACTCCCTTGGAATAAGGCCAACATGCCATTTGCCTTCCTATTTGCATGTTGTAACTGCACGCTAACTGTGTTCCCTGTATGAGGACACCTAAATCTTAGTGCTGACTGATCTGAAGGGAGGGAGAATCAGGAGGGCAGGTCTTCAACCCACCACAGTAGGGGCTTAAAGAGCAGCAATCATAGAAATTTACAGCACGGAAGGAGGCCATTCGGCCCATCGTGTCCGTGCCAGCTGACAAAGAGCCATCCAGCTTAATCCCACTTTCCAGCTCTTTTACGACATTTCAAGTGCACATTCAAGTATTTTTTTAAAATGTGATGAGGGTTTCTGCCTCTACCACCCTTTCAGGCAGTTGGTTCCAGACCCCCACCACCCTCAGGGTGAAGAGATTTCCCCTCAAATCCCCTCTAAACCTCCCTCCAATTACTTTACATTGGTGCCCCCTGGTTGTTGACCCCTCTGCTAGAGGGAAATAGGTCCTTCCTACCCTCTCTATCCAGGCCCCTCATAATTTTATACACCTCAATAAGGTCTCTACTCAGCCTCCTCTGTTCCAAAGAAAACAACCCCAGCCTATCCAATCTTTCCTCATAGTTAAAATTCTTCAGTTCAGGCAACATCCTCCTACGTGACCGTTTACTTTGAACCATCAGCATCAGAGTAGCGCTTGAAGAGCTAGAGAGGTTAACAACATAAGAAATAGAAGCAGGAGTAGGCCATTTGGCCCCTCGAGCCTGCTCTGCCATTCAATATCATGGCTGAACTGATCTTGATCTCAACTCCACTTCCCTGCCCGCTCCTCATAACCCTTTACTCCCTTATCGTTCTATCTCAGCCTTGAATATATTTAAGAAGGGCGTAAAGGATAATCCAGGTTACTGTAGACCAGTTAATCTAAAGTCCACTTTAAGCAAATTTTAAACAATCTCGCTAAGCTTTCAGTAACATGCCAGGTACTGAACAGCAAATCTGGTTTGGCAGTATTTGATTTCATCGCATACTTCCGTTAGCTTTTTCATTTCATACTTCCCTCATCCTTGCTCTAGAATTCCCAGTTCCAACACATTCCTGGCCGGCATCCCACATTCTACCCTACATAAAGTAGAGGTGATCCAAAACTCAGCTGCCTGTGTCCTAACTCGCACCAAGTCCCGCTCACCCATCACCCCCTGTGCTCGCTGACCTACATTGGCTCCAGTTAAGCAACGCTTCGATTTCAATATTCTCATCCTTGTTTTCAAATCCCTCCATGGCCCTCACCCCCCCCTATCTCTAACCCGCCCCCTCCCCCCCCAGAGATGTCTGCGCTCCTAATTCTGCCCTCTTGAACATCCCCGATTATAATCGCTCCACCATTGGTGGCCGTGCCTTCTGTTACCTGGGCCCCAAGCTCTGGAACTCCCTCCCTAAACCTCTCCGCCTCTCTTTCCTCCTTTAAGATGCTCTTTAAAACCTACCTCTTTGACCAAGCTTTTGTTCACCTGCCGTAATTTCTTATTATGTGGCTCGGTGTCAAATTTATTTGTTTTGCCTTATAACACTCCTGTGAAGCACCTTGGGATGTTTTACTATATTAAAGGCGCTATATAAATACAAGTTGTTGTTGTAGCGCTCCCTCCGTTCATTTTACGTTGAAAATATTAAGCAAAGTTATTAAAGAAACGTACAAGGAAATAACTGACAATATCATAGTAAATATTTATTACATCAATTATCTAACTCCTTGAATGAAGAGCATAAAGGGACTGCAGAACCAAGTGATCAAGCTGTCCTTTTATGGCCAGTTCATATTAAATGTCAGAGGTGCCGTCTTTTGGGTGAGACATTAAACCGAGGCCCAGGACACCGGGGAGAACTCACCTGCTCTTCTTCAAAATAGTGGCTGTGGGATCTTTTATGTTCACCCGAGAGAGCAGACATCGGTTTATCGTCCCATCTGAACGACGGCACCTCCGGCAGTGCGGCACTCCCTTGGCACTGTACTGGCAGTGTCAGCCTGCCTCCTGTGCTGAAGTCTCGAGTGGGACTTGAACCCACAACCTTCTGACTCGGAGGCGAGTATGTGGCCCACTGAGTCACGTGTGACAGTTTGGTGCTCCCTTCTCTCGTATTAATTTTCAATAATCAGGTGACTGCTGTAACTTAAGTGTGTGCGATTGTGGAAACGCAGTATCAGAATAAACAGGAAGCACTGACTGACAGCTAAACAGTAAATTGCAAATTAGAATCATCATCATAGACAGTCCCTTGTATCAAGGATGACTAGCTTCCACACCAAAAAGGGATGAGTTCACAGGTGTTTCAATGAAGGACCTAATATTCCGGATTCCGAACTACATCCCGAAGGGTGGAAGATGCCTGTGGGCGGATTTTTTTAACGTGGGGTGGCCGTTGCACACCAGCCACCACACGGGGCTCGACAGAGCGAGGTCTTGGTCCAGTGGCAAGGGTTAACCAGGACGACTGGAGACCAGCTCTGCTGCACGGACCTAGTGCGCGCACACATATCGCACAGTGTGGGCTGGGCCCGTGCTGCCCCTGGGCCCCGGTCACTGCCCTCTACAATCTCTCGCCGCTCCTTCGCCCCTCCTGCTGTACCTGCCCGCACTGCAATCAGCGACCTGGCTTCGTAGCCGTCGCCCTCCTGCAGCAGCACGCGCTGCTCTCTCAGTGACCCCGGCCCGCTGATGGTCTTGCAGGCTGGGACGGCGCCAATTTCCATGATTCTAATACTGGGACCACAGCAAGCAATTAAGAAAACATGTTTAACCATAATATGAAATGATTGTGATTCAAGTAGGGTGTGCTGATTAATTTAAAATGAGCAATGTGACCAAGATTACATGGCTCCAGCAGTACTGTAGACGTTGAGTGCAGGAGGCCCAACAGCGATGAGACACCACAATGCTCAGTCTCCTCTCAGAATTCCACCCACTGGTAAATCGCACAGGGGCCTGTTTGAGACAGAAATCTCCTCTGCTTCAAACATGGACCTTGATGTCAGAGAGGATGGGGCCAGGGCTGGATTAAGGGCCTGAGACAAACTGATCCAAATGGGCCTATAGTTACATTTATATACTATAGTATAGTTAAGAAAAAAAAAAGTGTTTGAAGACCAGGCCCTCAAATCTACACCAAGCTCATGGTCTACAGGGCTGTAGTAACACCCGCCCTCCTGTATGGCTCAGAGACATGGACCATGTACAGCAGACGCCTCAAGTCGTTGGAGAAATACCACCAATGATGTCTCCGCAAGATCCTACAAATCCCCTGGGAGGACAGACGCACCAACATCAGCGTCCTCGATCAGGCCAACATCCCCAGCATCGAAGCACTGACCACACTCGATCAGCTCCGCTGGGCGGGCCAAATTGTTCGCATGCCAGACACGAGACTCCCAAAGCAAGCTCTCTACTCAGAACTCCTACACGGCAAGTGAGCCCCAGGTGGGCAGAGGAAACGTTTCAAGGACACCCTCAAAGCCTCCCTGATGATAAAATGCAACATCCCCAAACAACACCTGCGAGTCCCTGGCCAAAGACCGCCCTAAGTGCAGGAAGAGCATCCGGGAGGGCACTGAGCACCTCGAGTCTCGTCGCTGAGAGCACACAGAAATCAAGCGCAGGCAGCGGAAGGAGTGTGCGGCAAACCAGTCCCACCCACCCTTTCCTTCAACCACTGTCTGTCCCACCTGTGACAGGGACTGTGGTTCCCCTATTGGACTGTTCAGTCACCTGAGAACTCAGAGTGGAAGCAAGTCTTCCTTGATTCCGAGGGACTGCCTATGGTGATGATGTTCATTACATTACGTATATGATTCTGATTAAGTATGGAAACATAGGGCAGTATATTCAACAATGAAAGCATATAAATCAAATACATAAATATAATAACAAATTACTATAGTGGACATAAATTATATTATAGATTAATATATTATATAATAACAGTTAAATAATAACAGATAAACAGTAAAGATCTTGTCGCTGCAAAAACAGTTATGGACACGTTAGGCCAATAAACAATATTTTCCTCGGTCTTGTTTTCCTTTCTTATTGACGATTTTATTAAGCCTATTTGGGAGGCCTTATTTTTTTTCCTATATTTTTTATTTGGTGGCCCCGGGGTTAATCCGCCCCGGGGTTAAATCGTCCCGGGACGGGGCTGATGGAAGGAAAATCCGATGCCAGGAATCAGTCAGCTTTGCCCACCGTCACCTCAGTGGATTTCCTCGCGAGCGAGTCCGTGCCTGAAGCAGCGGCCAGCGTTCGAGGACCCTGACCCCTGAAGACAGTGAGAGACACTCGAGGAGCACCAAATGGCAAACGGTTCGAGACCTTGGCCTGGTTTTAAACAAGGTCAGTTTAAGTGGCGGGGATCGGATTTGACCTCAATATTACGGACCCCGAGGAAGTAATCGGACACAAAATACACAGACTCTCATCAAAGAATTAATTTAATCAGCAATACATGACAGAAAACCTTTGGTAACCTCTCATCACTTCTGGTACTGTGCACAGCACACAACATTAATAATTAGGAGTGGGCCACATGGCCCCTCGAACCTGCTCCACCATTTCAATAAAATTATGGCTGATCTTCGACCTCAACTCCATTTTCCCGGCCGATCCCCATATCCCTCGATTCCCTTAGTGTGCAAAAATCTATCGATCTCAGTCTTGCATACACTCAACGATTCAGTATCCACTGCCCCTTGGGGTCAAGAATTCCAAAGATTCACCACCCTGAGTGAAGAAATTTCTCCTCAGCTCAGTCCTAAATGGCCGACCCCTTATCCTGGTTCTAGACTCCCCAGCCGAGGGGGAACATCCTCCCTGCATCTACCCTGTCAATCCACCTCAGAACCTTATCTGCTTCAATGAGATCACCTCTCATTCTTCTAAACGCCAGAGAGTAGAGGTCCAATCTGCTCAATCTCTCCTCATAGGACAATCCCACTAGCCCTGGGATCAGTCTGGTGAACACAGCCAGGTAGAACCATTGAGACCGTTTTGCTGCAGTTCATCACCATGAACTCTACAACCTTCCTTTGTTGGTGACATCTAACTCCCTTTTGAATATATCTAACGAACTGGCATCAACAACTCGATTCCCCTAGAGTCCACAAATCTATCGATCTCTGCCTTGAATGTATGCAATTATTCAGCATCCACACTTTTGGAGTGGAGAATACCAAAGATTTACAACCCTCTGAGTGAATAAATGCCTTCTCATTGCAGTCTTAAATGGCCGACCCCTTATCCTGAGACTATGACCCCTGGTTCCAGCCTCTCCAGCCCGGGGGAAACATCCTCTCAGCATCTACCCTGTCAGTCCCCCTCAGAATCATATATCTTTCAATGAGATCACCGCTCATTCTTCTAAACTCCAGCATTTACTCAATCTCTCCTCACAGGACACCTGTCCTCCCAGGAATCAATCTCGTGAACCTTCAGTGGGAAGTACACTTGCCTCGAAGTCAGAAGGTTGTGGGTTCAAGACCCACGCTTTTGAGGCGTCCGGTGGTCATGAAAGGCGCTATATAAATTCAAGTCCTTCTTTCACAGTACGCAAGGTGTAGTCTCGCCAAAGCCCTGTACAATTGTAGCACAACTACTCTTGCACTCAATACCCCCTTGGAATAAGGCCAACATGCCATTTGCCTTCCTATTTGCATGTTGTAACTGCACGCTAACTGTGTTCCCTGTATGAGGACACCTAAATCTTAGTGCTGACTGATCTGAAGGGAGGGAGAATCAGGAGGGCAGGTCTTCCTCAGTTTCGGCGGCCCCCGAAAAAGGTCGGTCACCATCCTCCGCCTGCTCCGCGACGACACGGCGGGCCGTGATCCTGACCCAACGGATCCATCACAGACCCAATCCACGTCGGCGGGGGTGGGGGGGGGGGGGGGGGGGGGGGCGCGCGCGCGGGGGGCCGCTAGCATTTGAGATCGGGGCTGTACAGAGCCCGCCAGAGTTGGGTGGTTTGCTGCGGGCTGCGCTGGTGGACGAGGATGAGGTCCGCGTGGGCGCAGGGGTCGTCGCGACGCTGCGCCTCGATGTCGAAGGTCCGGAAGCCCGCGTGGTGGAGCGATGGCACCCCCAGCGCGCTGAAGCACATGCCGGTGAAGACGTCGTCGATGGGGAAGAAGGGGATGTAGTGGGAGACGGCGTAGAGCGAGGGTAGCAGGCGGCCCGAGTACAGGAAGCCCCCGCCCCCAGCGTAGGCCGGGTAGGCCCCGTCGTAGAAGGGCAGCGGGATGCTGTACTTGCTCTTCTTGTCGCGCAGCGGCGAGGCGTTGACAATGGTCTGGCCCACGTAGAGCTGGTCGCCCCGGCCCGCCTCCAGCGACTGGAGGTACCCCAGCAGCACGGGCGTGTTGAGGAAGATGTCGTCGTCCCCCTTGAAGACGTAGCGGGCGGCAAGGCAGTGGGCCGTGGCCCACCGGAGGAACAGGTAGTCCTTCAGGGTGAGGTTGTAGAGCGTGTCCTTGAACTCCCACTGCAGGATGTCGCCGTGCAGCCGGTCCTCGTGGTCCAGGAGCCCCTGCAGGTCCGGCCCCCGGCCCGCTCCGGAGGCCGAGCCCAGCAGGAAGAGGGTGAGCACCCGGGCGCCCGCCAGCGTGCCCTCCCGGCCCCAGGTCTCGCGCACGGCCTGGCGCCTCTCGAAGTTGGCCACCACCGACTTGACCACCAGCAGCAGGAAGGCCCCGCCCTCGCACTTGCCCGGGTGGTCGAGCCGCTGGGGGTAGTCCTTGCAGTCCATGTAGCGCAGGAAGTCCCGGTGGGCCTCGGAGTAGGACGCCGCGTCGGCGATCGGCGTCGCCGCCGCCGCGCTGGCATTGCAGGCCCGCGAGGGGCGGTACTGTGCGGCGCCCTGGAGGCGCAGGCTATCCAGCAGTCGGAACATCTGGTGCTGCTTGAGGTTCCAGACGTTGTTCTTCGCGGGGATGAAGTCCTTGAAAAAGGAGGAGATGTTGACCAAGCCTACCTCGCCCCCGCTGTCGGCCAAGTCGGGGGCCAAGGAGAGGTTGGAAGTGTTCAGGCTGTAGTTGAGGTTGTACGCTCTCTGCGCAAAACTTTGCGTCAGAGCCTTGGAGTGCCAACCCAGGAGGATATTGAGCACACACATCCCCACCACAGCCACCAGAGCCATCTGCAGCTTGAAGAATCCCATTCCACTCGCCAAGCCTGAAACGGGAAAGAGGGAAAGCATTGGAACAACGTTCTCAGTCAAGACTGGGTGACCTTTTGTTGGCCAGCGCGGATAGAATGGCGAGTACTGCAGGGAATCGGATACGGCCAGGGTGATCTCCTGGACTCGTTTTGATCGCCTGGATGGGTCGGAATTTTCCCAGATTTTTTCTCTCCCTAAATTGGCCTGGGTTTTTATCTGGTTTTTTTTGCCTCTCCCAGGAGATCACATGGCTCCGGTTGGGGTGGAGTGTAGAATGTTTCAGTGTAAGGAGTGTCGCAGTAGTTTGGGGGGGGGGGGCTGGTTGGGCTGGGTGCTCTTTGCCTTTCCGTCATTGTTCATTGGTTTATATGCAACCTTCAGGGCTGCTCTTTGTCGGCCGGAGCGGGCACGATGGGCCGAAATGGCCTCCGTCTGTGCTGTAAATTTCTAACTTGCATTTATATAGCGCCTTTTAATGCTGCAAAAGTGACAGCCGTGGCTCAGTGGGTAGCACTCTCTCTCGCCTCGGAGTCAGAAGGTCGTGGGTTCAAGTCCCACTCCAGGGACTTGAGCACATAAATCCAGGCTGACACTCCCAGTGCAGGGCTGAGGGAGCGCCGCACTGTCGGAGGTGCCGTCTTTCGGATGAGACGTTAAACCGAGGCCCCGTCTGCTCTCTCAGGTGGAGATAAAAGATCCCACGGCACTATTTCGAAGAAGAGCAGGGGAGTTCTCCCCGGTGTCCTGGGCCAATATTTATCCCTCAATCAACATAACAAAAAAAAACAGATTATCTGATCATTATCACATTGCTGTTTGTAAACTGTCTGTCGCATTTCTTGCATTACAACAGTGACTACACTCCAAAAGTACTTCATTGGCGGAAAACACTTCGAGGCGTCCGGTGGTTCTGAAAGGCGCTGTGGAAACGCAAGTCTTTTTTCTTCTAAACGTCAAACAAAATTTGACACCGAGGCACATAAGGAGCTATCAGGACAGGTGAATGAAAAGTTGATCAAAGGAGGTAGGTTGTTAAGGAGTGGGAGTAAAGGGGGAGAGAAAGGGAGAGGTTTAGGGAGGGAATTCCAGAGCTTAGGGCTTCCAGGCAGCTGAAGGCAATGGTGGGCGATGGGAATCGAGGATGCACAATGCCCGAGTGGGAGTAATGCAGAGATCTCCGGGGGCGGGGGGGGGGGGCGGTGTGGAGCTGGAGGAGGTATCAGAGATAGGGAGGGGCCTGCCGGAGGCCATGGAGGGACTTGACCAGCCAGGCTGGATCAAATCCCCTCTCGCTCAATGTCAAAGTGATGGCTTGATGGCCAGGTCCAAGTCACCTTCTCCGCACCGTAACCATGGAGGGAGGGGGAGTAGAGAGACCGAGAAAAAGAGCCTGCATTTAAGTAGTGCCTTAACACGGCCTTCACAGCCAGCGGGTTACTTTGGATCGCTCTTACAAAACACTGGAGGATGGGCCGAATGGCCTCCTTATGTGCCATATGAATCCTTTTTAAAAAGTGCCGCCACTATTGTTTTCTGGCCAGTAGCCACTGCCAGCCGTGGCTCAGTGGGCAGCACTCTCGCCTGAGTCAGAAGGTTGTGGGTTCAAGTCCCACTCCAGAGACTTGAGCACAAAAACAATCTAGGCCGACACTCCCAGTACAGTGCTGAGGGAGCGCTACACTGTCAGCATCAGCAGGCTGGGGGCCATTGGAGAGAGCAGCGTGCGGTGGTATACCACTGCAGGGAGCAGCGCGTGCTGTTGCAGGAGGGCGACGGCTGTGAAGCCACATATCGCCGTGCGGGCAGCCACGGCGGGAGGGGCGAAGGAGCGGCGAGAGTTTGTCGAGGGAAGTGACCGGGGCCCAGGAGAGGCGGAATCTGGGGCCCAGGAGAGGCGGAATCTGGGGCCCAGAAGAGGCGAGGGCCCAGGGGCAGCACGGGCCCAGCCCACACTGTGCGATATGTGCGCGCACTAGGTCCGTGCAGCAGAGCTGTTCTCCAGTTAGTCTTGGGTAACCCTTGCCACTGGACCGAGACCTGGCTCTGTCGAGCCCCGTGTGGTGGCTGGTGTGCAACGGCCACCCCACGTTAAAAAAATCCACGCACAGGCATCTTCCACCCTTCAGGATGTAGTTCGGGATCTGGAATATTAGGTCCTTCATTGAAACACCGGTGAACTCATCCCTTTTTGGTGTGGAGGCAAGTCATCCTCACTTCGAGGGACTGCCTATGATGATGACGACGACACTGTTGGAGGTGCCGCCTTTCGGATGAGACATTAAGCCGAGCCCCCGTCTGCCCTCTCAGGTGGACGTAAAAGATGGACAATGAGGAAGAGGGAAGACCGCTTACTGCTCTCACTCACAACCCAGAATTAGATCTGTGTGTGTGGCTGTAATGTATTTGCTTCGTGGGTTCTTTGCTTAAGAATTCATAGCAACACATTGCTATTAAAGAACTAGTTGGTTTATTGGCAAAGGATTATCACACTACTCATTACCAGTTCATCCACCAGGCTGACAACTGCATACCTCATCGTGGATCCCCCTGAACCCAACTGGCTGGGGTTTTAGTGAGTCTGGTGAACAACACGTGACTGGCTAAGCCAATCACAACTCAACAGCTCTACAAACCTGTGAGCATGCTCACATGTGCATATGCTACAGCGTGAGGTTGCCCCACCCCCTCCCCCACCCTCCCCCTGTGGGCGCTCCCTGACTCATCCAGGGCAGGAAGAATGACACAGACAAAATAAAGTACAAAGATGCGTGTGGCATCACAAGAGGGGGGGGAGCGGGAATTAAAGAGCTGTTTTCCGTAACTGTTTGGTGTGTCGTGTAATTAACAGAAGCTCGTTTATTGTCATTGTTGCAGCAAGCATGGAGATCCCTGTTCCTGTGAACAGGAGCAGAGTCCAGCCCGCCCTTCTGATCGCTTTTAAACTAATTAAAGAAATGCCATTGTTGTTACATTATTCTCCTTCCACACTGTCCCAAACACTCCCAGGGCATGGGTTAGATACAGAGTAAAGCTCCCTCTACACTGTCCCATCAAACACTCCCAGGGCATGTACAGCACGGGTTAGATACAGAGTAAAGCTCCCTCTACACTGTCCTATCAAACACTCCCAGGGCAGGTACAGCATGGGTTAGATACAGAGTAAAGCTCCCTCTACACTGTCCCATCAAACACTCCCAGGGCATGTACAGCACGGGTTAGATACAGAGTAAAGCTCCCTCTACACTGTCCCATCAAACACTCCCAGGGCAGCTACAGCATGGGTTAGATACAGAGTAAAGCTCCCTCTACACTGTCCTATCAAACACTCCCAGGGCAGATACAGCACGGGTTAGATACAGAGTAAAGCTCCCTCTACACTGTCCTATCAAACACTCCCAGGACAGGTACAGCATGGGGTTAGATACAGAGTAAAGCTCCCTCTACACTGTCCCAAACACTCCCAGGGCAGGTACAGCACGGGGTTAGATACAGAGTAAAGCTCCCTCTACACTGTCCCATCAAACACTCCCAGGGCAGGTACAGCACGGGGTTAGATACAGAGTAAAGCTCCCTCGACACTGTCCCATCAAACACTCCCAGGGTAGGTACAGCATGGGTTAGATACAGAGTAAAGCTCCCTCTACACTGTCCCATCAAACACTCCCAGGGTAGGTACAGCATGGGTTAGATACAGAGTAAAGCTCCCTCTACACTGTCCCATCAAACACTCCCAGGGCAGGTACAGCACGGGGTTAGATACAGAGTAAAGCTCCCTCGACATTGTCCCATCAAACACTCCCAGGGCAGGTACAGCACGGGGTTAGATAGAGAGTCAGAAAGAAAAAGAAAAAAAGAGCTAAGGCCAGCCCAGGTTGAGAGACGGCTAGGAGGAAAGAAAGGAAAGATCTGAAGAAAGGAAGGAAACACTTGCATTTATATAGCGCCTTTCACGACCTCTGTACATCCCAAAAGCACTTTACGAAGTGTAGTCGCTCTTGCAATGTAGGAAATGTGGCAGCTAATTTGATGAAAACCAGGGTAATAGATTGGAGAAAGGCTGATTTTGAGGAGACTACAACTTGGGAAAATAAAATGGGCAACAATATTGGCAGAAAACGATAAAGAACAGCAATGGGAAACACATAAAACCTTGTTCAACAGAGTGCAGGAACAATATATTCCACTAAAAGAAAAGACGAACTAAACACTAGTGAGACTCAATGGATGAATAAAGCCATAAGGGAACTATCGGAGGGTAAGGAAAGAGGCATCCATTAGACAGCAGGGGAGTGCATGATAAGGGAGAATACAAAAAGATTAGGAGAGCAGTCAAAACACATTTTAGGAAGGCAAAGAGGTACTATGAAATTAAATTATCAAGGTACATTAAACAAAATAGTAAAATATTTTACAGGCACATCAAGTAAAAAAGGTAGGTTGGGATAGGAACAGGGCAATTATGGGATGGACAGGATAATACCACAGGTAACGATAGAGAGATGGCAGAAATATTAAATATTTATTTTGCTTCAGTATTTACCAGGGAGCTGGAACAGGTGGACATGACATTGGATGATGAGATTAAGGAGACAAGTGCAGTTAAAATAGATAAAGGGGCTATATTAAATAAACTAATCAAACTTAGAGGATAAAACCCCTGGTCCGGATGGATGCATCCACGCATTTTAAAATAATCTAAGGAAGAGATAGCAGAGGCATTACTACACATTTTTAATAAGTCTTTAGAAAAAAGTGTAGGGCCAGAGGACTGGTGGATAGTTAACGTAATACCTCTATTTAAGAAGGGGATAGAACATGGCCAGGGAATTATAGACCAGTCAGCTGAACATCGGTGGCAAGAAAAATAATGGAATGCCCACTAAAGGAGAGAATAGAACATCTAGAAACCAAAAATAGAATAACCAATAGTCAGCATTGGTTTCAAAAGGCAAAGCCTTGCTTGACCAACCTCATTGAATTTTTTGAAGTAACAGAGAGAGTAGACAAGGGTGATGCAGTAGATATAATTTATCTAGATTTTCAAAAGGCCTCAGTCGTTGAGTATATTCAAGGCGGAGATCGCTAGATTTTTGGACTCGAGGGGAATCAAGGGATATGGGGATCAGGCGGGAAAGTGGAGTTGAGCTCAAAGATCAGCCATGATCTTATTGAATGGCGGAGCAGGCTCGAGGGGCCCTATGGCCGATCCTGCTCTTATTTCTCATGCTCTTCTGTAGCATAACACCTGCCTCAAGAGACAGAGGGGCACAGATATCAGGTGTGCACTATGTCAGCTGATCTTCACTGTTGCTGTTTGTGGGAGCTTGCTGTGCGCAAATTGGCTGCCATGTTTCCTACATTACAACAATATCTACACTCCAAATGTATTCCATTGGCTGTAAAGAGCTTTGGAACATCGAGGCCATGAACGGCGCTATATAAATGCAATGCCTTTAGAAAGACAAGAATTAATCAGGGACAGTCAGCACGAATTTGTTAAGGGAAGATCACGTTTGACTAACCTGATTGAATTTTTTTTAAAGAGGTGGTAACCAGGAGGGTCAATGAGGGTAGTGCATACGATGTAATGTATATGGTCTTTAGCAAGGCTTTTGATAAGGTCCCACATGGCAGACTGGTCACGAAGGTAAAAGCCCATGGGATCCAGGGCAAAGTGGCAAGTTGGATCCAAAATTGGCTTAGAGGCAGGAAGCAAAGGGTAATGGTTGATGGATGTTTTTGTGACTGGAAGGATGTTTTCAGTGGGGTTCCGCGGGGCTCAGTACTGGGTTCCTTGCTTTTTGTGGTATACATCAATGATCTAGATTTGAATATAGGGGGTATGATTAAGAAGTTTTCAGATGACACTAAAATTGTCCGTGTGGTTGATAATGAAGAGGCAAGTCATGGATTGCAGGAGGATATCCATCTACTGGTCAGATGGGCAGAGCAGTGGCAAATGGCATTTAATTCAGAGAAGTGTGAGGTGATGCACTTTGGGAGGGCTAATAAGGAAAGGGGATGCACATTATACGGTAGGCCACTTAGAAGTGCAGATGAACAAAGGGACCTTGGAGTGCTTGTCCGCAGATCCCTGAAAGTAGCAGGCCAGGTGGATAAGGTGGTTAAGAAGGCATATGGGATGCTTGCCTTATTGGCCAAGGCATAGAATATAAGAGCAGCGAGGTTATACTTAAATTTCAACAACACTGGTTAGGCCACAGCTGGAGTACTGCGTGCAGTTCTGGTTGCTATATTATAGGAAGGACGTAATTGCACTGGAGAGGAGATTTAAGAGGATGCTGCCTGGAATGGAGAATCTTAGCTATGAGGACAGATTGGATAGCCTGGGTTTGTTCTCCTTGGAGCAGAGGAGGTTGAAAGGAGACCTCATTGAGGTGTATAAAATTGAGGGGCCTGGACATAGTGGATAGCAAGGGCCTATTTCCCTTGGTGGAGGGGACAATTATGAGGGGGCATAGATTTCAGGTGGTTGGTGGAAGGTTTAGAGGGGATTTGAGGGGGAACTTCTTCACAGAGGGTTGTGGGGATCTGGAACTCGCTGCCTGCAAAGGTGGTAGAGGCAGAAACCCTCGCTACATTTAAAAGGTGCTTGGATGGGCACTTGAAAGGTTACGGACCTAGAACTGGGTAAGTGGGATTAGACTGGCGCAGATACGATGGTAAGTACTTCAGGGAATCTAATACGGCCAGAGTGATCTCCTGGACTAGTGTCGATTGCCTGGATGTGTCGGAGAGGAATTTTCCCAGATTTTTTCCCCCAATTGGCCTAGGTCCTGATCTGTTTTTTTGCCTTTCCCGGGAGATCACCTGGCTCCAGTTGGGGTGGAGTGTTAAGTGTTGCGGTGCAAGGGGAATCGCGGTTGTGTGGGGCGGACTGGTTGGGCCGTATGCTCCTTACCTGTCCGCCATTGGTCGTAGGTTTATATGTAATCTTCAGGTCTGCTGACCGAGGGCCGTGTGGCAGTTTGTCGGCCGGCGCGGACACGAAGGGCCGAAATGGCCTCCTCCTGCGCTGTAAATTTCTATGTTTCGAAGTCTTTCACAGGGGCTGTGACATTTGGCCTTGGATTATAGAAGAGATCAATCTGCCGGGGGTGGGGGGGGGGGTCTGTGCTTCCAGTCATAGCCTGCCGCAACCCCCAAAACCACTTTGCCGTAATGTGTGCCCGTGTTTAGACACCAGGAGAGGATTGTCCCCTGGCTCAGCTGTGACATTTTCCTCAATTGAGCCTCACTGTCTGGACTCTCACACAGAATCAGTACAGCACAGGGGGCCATTTGGCCCATCGAACCTGTGCCAGAAGAGTGGACAATCGGGCGACAGGTCACAGGAGGATACGTGACAACCCTAGAACAGGAGCCAATGAGAGTCAGCGCCAGCAGGGGAATAAATCGGCCTCAGCCGCGGCTTAGTGGGTAGCACACTCGCCTCGGGAGTCAGAAGGCTGTGGGTCAAAGTCCCACTCTGGAAATTCGAGAATACTCTAGGGTTGACGTTCCCAGTGCAGTGCTGAGGGAGTACCGCACTGTCGGAGGTGCCGTCTTTCGGATGAGACGTTAAACCGAGGCCCCGTCTGCTCTCTCAGGTGGATGTAAAAGATCCCATGGCACTATTTCGAAGAAGAGCAGGGGGAGTTATCCCCGGTGTCCTGGGCCAATATTTATCCCTCAATCAACATAAAAAAGATTATCTGGGTCATTATCACATTGCTGTTTGTGCACAAATTGGCTGCTGCGATTCCCACTTTACAACAGTGATTACAAAATTACTTCATTGTCTGTAAAGCGCTTTGGGGAGTCCTGAGGTCATGAATGGCACTATATAAATACAAGTGTTTCATTTTATTTCCGCACGAAGCTTACCGTGGTGAGATATGATGAGCGCACATTAAATTTACTGTTTTTTTTTAAAAAGCAGCAATTAATATTAGCTCACGCTCAGTGTAGGTAAAGCACTGAGTTCCCACGAAACATCTGCGTCATGGAAATCTTTGTGTCGTGTCAAGCTGAAACCAGCTCAGCTGGAAATTCAATGCTGGGTCCAGAGGCACATTAGAACCCCGGGTCTTATTTCAGTATTAGGAGGCAAATTTGCTCCTGTGGCAGAACATAAGAACATGAGACCTGGGTGTCATGGTACATCAGTCATTGAAGGTTGGCATGCAGGTACAGCAGGCGGTTAAGAAAGCAAATGGCATGTTGGCCTTCATAGCGAGGGGATTTGAGTACAGGGGCAGGGAGGTGTTGCTACAGTTGTACAGGGCCTTGGTGAGGCCACACCTGGAGTATTGTGTACAGTTTTGGTCTCCTAACTTGAGGAAGGACAATCTTGCTATTGAGGGAGTGCAGCGAAGATTCACCAGACTGATTCCCGGGATGGTGGGACTGACCTATCGAGAAAGACTGGATCAACTGGGCTTGTATTCACTGGAGTCCAGAAGAGTGAGAGGGGACCTCATAGAAACGTTTAAAATTCTGACGGGTTTGGACAGGTTGGATGCAGGAAGAATGTTCCCAATGTTGGGGAAGTCCAGAACCAGGGGTCACAGTCTAAGGATAAGGGGTAAGCCATTTAGGACCGAGATAAGGAGAAACTTCTTCACCCAGAGAGTGGTGAACCTGTGGAATTCTCTACCACAGAAAGTAGTTGAGGCCAATTCACTAAATATATTCAAAAGGGAGTTAGATGAAGTCCTTATTACTCGGGGGATCAAGGGGTATGGCGTGAAAGCAGGAAGGGGGTACTGAAGTTTCATGTTCAGCCATGAACTCATTGAATGGCGGTGCAGGCTAGAAGGGCTGAATGGCCTGCTCCTGCACCTATTTTCTATGTTTCTATGTTTCTATAAGAAATAGGAGCAGGAGTCGGCCATTCGGCCCCTCGAGCCTGCTCCGCCATTCAATAAGATCATGGCTGATCTGATCTTGGCCTCAACTCCCCATAACCCTGCCCACTCCCCATAACCTTTGACTCCCTTATCGCTCAAAAACCTGTCCATCTCCGCCTTAATTATATTTAATGACCCAGCCTGCACAGCTCTCTGGGGCAGAGAATTCCACAGATTCACAACCCTCTGAGAAGAAATTCCCCCTCCGTCTTAAATGGCCGACCTTTTATTCTGAAACTATGCCCCCTATAGTACTAGACTCCCCCACGAGGGGGGGGAAACATCCTCTCTGCATCTACCCTGCCGAGCCCCCTCAGTATCTTATACGTTTCAATAAGATCACCTCTCATTCTTCTAAACTCCAATGAGAACAGGCCCAATCTACGCAACCTTTCGCCACCTGCACCAGACATAAATACCACGGCAACAAGAGGTCAGACGCTGGGTATTCTGCGGTGAGATGTTCACGACAGGGACCGAAAGCTTGGTCGTAGAGGTAGGTTTCAAGGAGCATCTTAAAAAGGAGAGAGAGTTTGAGAGGTGGAGCTTTAGGGAGGGAGTGCCAGAGCTTAGCATCCAGGCAGCTGCCAGCAGGTCTTTTTAATGTTCCTTTTTGCATCTCATTACTGTTTTATGTTCCTTTGTTGGTTTTATAGCTCTCAAAATACAGTCTCTTACCTCACTTGTTGACCAAGGTTGCTTAACAACAGCAGTAGAACCTGTGTCTTTTAGGAGTATTGTACTGGTTTTGTATTGTCATTAAATAGTTACAGGGGATGGAGTATAAAAGCAGGAAGTCTTCCGCCAACTGTACAGGGGTGGGCGCGACCATATCTAGAATACTGCGTGCAGTTTTGGTCACATTGAAGAAAGGATATACTTGCATTGGCGGCAGTTCAGAGAAGGATCACGAAATTGATTCCGGAGATTAAAGGGTTGTCTTATGGAGGAAAGTTGAGTAGGTTGGGCCTCTACTCATTGGAGTTTAGAAACATAGAAACATAGAAAATAGGTGCAGGAGTAGGCCATTCGGCCCTTCGAGCCTGCACCGCCATTCAATAAGATCATGGCTGATCATTCCTTCAGTACCCCTTTCCTGCTTTCTCTCCATATCTCTTGATCCCCTTAACTGTAAGAGCCATATCTAACTCCCTCTTGAATATATCCAATGAACTGGCATCAACAACTTTCTGCAGCAGGAAATTCCACAGGTTAACAACTCTCTGAGTGAAGAAGTTTCTCCTCATCTCAGTCCTAAATGGCCTACCCCTTATCCTAAGATTGTGTCCCCTGGTTCTGGACTTCCCCAACATCGGGAACATTCTTCCTGCATTTAACCTGTCCAGTCCTGTCAGAATCTTATATGTTTCTATCAGATCCCCTCTCATCCTTCTAAACGCCAGTGAATAAAGGCCCAGTTGATCCAGTCTCTCCTCATTAGAAGAATGAGAGGTGATCTTATTGAAACGTATAAGATACTGAGGGGGTTTGACAGGGTAGATGCAGAGAGGATGTTTCCCTTCGTGGGGGAATCTAGAACTAGGGGGCATAGTTTCAGAATAAAAGGTCGGCCATTTAATACGGAGATGAGGAGGAATTTCTTCTCTGAGGGTTGTAATTCTGTGGAATTCTCTGCCCCAGAGAGCTGTGGAGGCTGGGTCGTTGAATATATTTAAGGCGGAGACAGACAGGTTTTTGAGCGATAAGGGAGTCAAGGGTTATGGGGAGCGGGCGGGGAAGTGGAGCTGAGGCCAAGATCCGATTAAATGGCGGAGCAGACTCGAGGGGCCAAATGGCCGACTCCTGCTCCTATTTCTTATGTTTTTAGCACGGAAAAAGGCCGTTCGGCCCATCGAGCCCGTGCCAACTCTCAGCCAGTCCCCCCCCCCCTTCCCATAGCACCTCAAATTAAAAATTCTCATCCTGGTTTTCAAATCCCTCCATGGCCTTGCCCCTCCTCCCTATCTCTGTAACCTCCTCCAGCCCCACAACCCTCAACACGCCACGGAATGCCCTTCCTGAACTTCCCTCTCCTCCTGTAAAGCCCTCCTTAGAACCTACATCTTTGACCAAGCTTTGGCCGGCCCTTCCCACTATCTCCTCCTTTGTCTTGGCGTCCATTTTGAGAGTGTGAAGCACCTTGGGACATTTTACTATCTTCAAAGGAGGCGCTACATAAATGCAAATGCTCGTCTGAAATCCTCGTCGAATTCCCTTTTAAATTAGGTGAGCCTTCACCATCAATAGCTCCTCGTGGCAAAGCCTTCATTCTGCCGGAGAGAATCCTCACCCTGTCCCCATTCATCAACCGGAGGTAAAACAATCTCCACTTTCCCCTCTTCAAACTTTCTATCATTTTTGAATTGTTTATTGGATTCTACCCAAACCCTTTCCTCACCGGCCCCTCCTCACACACCCCTCCCTCCCTCCCTCCCCTTTCCTTCACCCCTCCCCCTTCCCTCACCCCTCCTCTCCCCCCTTTCCTCATCCCCCCCTCCTCACACACCCCTCTCTCCTCCCTCCTCACCCCCTCCCTCCCCTTTCCTTCACCCCTCCCCCTTCCCTCACCCCTCCTCTTCCCTCCCCTACCCTTTCCTCACCCCCCTCCTCTCCCCCCTTTCCTCACCCCCCCCCTCCTCACACACCCCTCTCTCCTCCCCCCCCTCCTCTCCTCCCTCCTCACCCCCTCCCTCCCCTTTCCTTCACCCCTCCTCTCCCCTCCCCTCCCCTTTCCTCACCCCCCTCCTCTCCCCCCTTTCCTCACCCCCCTCCTCTCCCCCCTTTCCTCACCCCCCTCCTCTCCCCTCCCGCCTTTCCTCACCCCCCCACCTCTCCCCTCCCCCCTTTCCTCACCCCCCCTCCTCACACACCCCTCTCTCCTCCCCCCTCCTCACCCCCTCCCTCCCCTTTCCTTCACCCCTCCCCCTTCCCTCACCCACCCCCCCTCCTCTCCCCCTTCCCTCACCCCTCCTCTCCCCTCCCCTCCCCCCTTTCCTCACCCCCCCCTCCTCTCCCCTCCCCCCTTTCCTCACCCCCTTTCCTCACCCCCTTTCCTCACCCCCCCTATCCTCACCTCCCCTCCTCTCCCCCCTTTCCTCACCCCCTCCTCTCCCCTCCCCCTTTCCTCACCCCCTCCTCTCCCCTCCCCCCTTTCCTCACCCCCTCCTCTACCCCCCCTTTCATCATCCCCCCTCCCACTCTCCCTCCCCCCTCCCCCTCTCATCATCCCCCCTCCCCCTTTCATCATCCCCCCTCCCCCTTTCATTATCGCCCCTCTCATCATCCCCCCTCCCCTCCCCCTTTCATCATCCCCCCTCCTCTCCCCCCTTTCCTCACCCCTCCCCCCTTTCCTCACCCCTCCCCCCTTTCCTCACCCCCTCCTCTACCCCCCCTTTCATCATCCCCCCTCCCCCTCTCATCATCCCCCCCTCCCCCTTTCATTATCGCCCCTCTCATCATTCCCCCTCCCCCTTTCATCATCCCCCCTCCCCTCCCCCTTTCATCATCCCCCCTCCCCTCCCCCTTTCATCATCCCCCCTCCCCTCCCCCTTTCATCATCCCCCCTCCCCTCCCCCTTTCATCATCCCCCCTCCCCTCCCCCTTTCATCATCCCCCCTCCTCTCCCCCCTTTCATCATCCCCCCTCCCCTCCCCCTTTCATCATCCCCCCTCCTCTCCCCCCTTTCCTCACCCCCTCCTCTCCCCCCTTTCCTCACCCCCCTTTCCTCACCCCCTCTCTCCTTCTCCCCCCTTTCCTCACCCCCTCCTCTACCCCCCTTTCATCATCCCCCCTCCCCCTCCCCCTCTCATCATCCCCCCTCCCCCTTTCATTATCGCCCCTCTCATCATTCCCCCTCCCCCTTTCATCATCCCCCTCCCCCTTTCATCATCCCCCTCCCCCTTTCATCATCCCCCTCCCCTCCCCCTTTCATCATCCCCCTCCCCCTTTCATCATCCCCCTCCCCTCCCCTCCCCCTTTCATCATCCCCCTCCCCTCCCCTCCCCCTTTCATCATCCCCCTCCCCTCCCCTCCCCCTTTCATCATCCCCCTCCCCTCCCCTCCCCCTTTCATCATCCCCCTCCCCTCCCCCCTTTCATCATCCCCCTCCTCTCCCCCTTTCATCATCCCCCTCCCCTCCCCCCTTTCATCATCCCCCCTCCCCTCCCCTCCCCCCTTTCATCATCCCCCCTCCCCTCCCCTCCCCCCTTTCATCATCCCCCCTCCCCTCCCCTCCCCTCCCCCCTTTCATCATCCCCCTCCCCCCTTTCATCATCCCCCTCCCCTCCCCTCCCCTCCCCCCTTTCATCATCCCCCCTCCCCTCCCCTCCCCCCTTTCATCATCCCCCCTCCCGCCCCACTTTCATCATCATCCCCCCTCCCCCCCCTTTCCCCATCATCCCCCCTCCCCCCCCTTTCCCCATCATCCCCCCTCCCCCCCCTTTCATCATCATCCCCCCTCCCCTCCCCCCTTTCATCATCATCCCCCCTCCCCTCCCCCCTTTCATCATCATCCCCCCTCCCCTCCCCCCTTTCATAATCATCCCCCTCCCCTCCCCCTCCCCTCCCCCCTTTCATCATCATCCCCCTCCCCCTCCCCCTCCCCTCCCCCCTTTCATCATCATCCCCCTCCCCCTCCCCCTCCCCTCATCATCCCCCTCCCCCTCCCCTTTCGAGCCTTTTCCACGAGCGATGAACTTCGGTGAAACCTGTGGGAACTCGAGCACGGGGCGGGGCAGGAAAGAGAAACAGAGACAAGAACAAAAAGAGGAAGTGGAAGGAAAGTTAGGCAGAAGGAAAGTGATGGAAAGTGCGAGGTGACTAGCCCGGGGGCCGGGGGGGCGGGGGGTGGGAGCGGTGCGTGTGGGCAGCAACTTTGGGGGAAATGTGTGGCGTGTGAAAGGAAGGCGGCGCCCAGGGTGTGTGTCGGTTTCCACACCTGGTGTGTCTGGCCAGGAACAATGGGACATTGACATTGAACACAAGGACCCGCATGCAACAGGAGGTCCCCACCCTGGGGACATTGGGGGGGGGGGCACTCTGTGGGCCCCCTTTAAAAGGAAAAGTAACAACCCTCCCCAAACATGCAGAGAGAGAGAATCCTTACCCGAGCAAAGCAGGGCTCACAGGAAGGCGAGGCGAGGCGAGTGTCTGCTGGATCTCCTGTTTTCTCAGACACACTTCACAACAAGGTTGGGAATTTCCCAATCGGTGTCATGGCAGGCTGCAATGGTGTGAGCTTGCTTTGCACAGTGG